>NC_081405.1:679915708-679946418 GCF_030272615.1 Cryptomeria japonica | reverse complement strand
TATGGAGGGAGAGAAGAAGAGAAAGAGGGATGGGGTATGGAGGAAGGGAGAAGGGGAGAGAGAGAGAGAGAGAGAGTGAGAGAGAGAGAGAGACCTTGTATGCATTTGAGAGGGAGAGATGATACACTTACATGTGTATATATATGTTTAATATATTATATGTATATAAACATATTATATATACAATGTCATATTATACACATATTATATATTACATATATTATATGAATATACACATATTATACATAGAATATCATATTAGACAATAGCGTGTATGCGCTATTTATAGTAAAGATAGCCTGTACGCGCTATTTAATGGGAAATACGCGCTTTTGACTTTTTAGGCTTGGAAATAGGCCTAGATGACAAAGCTATGGATTGGAAGTTTGATTTCCCTCCATTTCTCTCATTTTTGACATGTTTTATTTTATCAACTTGGTTTATCGACTTTGTCATCATCAGGTTTACACTTTATAAAGTGGGTATTTCTAAAATTGCCACCATATTTTCACCCATCTTCTGAGCTTTCTAACCATATAATTGTTTTTCAATTTGAACAACAATAACATATTATTATTGAATTTCTTTTACTAGTGTCTCCATAGTTCTCACAGACATAGGTGCACCATTTTTTGAATAACTTTTGATATACGTATCCAAATTTAAAAAACTATATATTATTGTAGTGTACTTGATTCTTTACAATTTAAAAAATAATAATTTGTATTTTCAATTTGCTTCGCGCATGAACAGGTACCCGAATTTTCAGGATGTGCTCGATTGGAAAAATCATTAAAAAACAAATACTCAACAAAAAATTACAAAAAAATACACATCTTCTAGTGCTCACTCTTAACTATCTTTCTGCCAAAGGATTTGTCAAAATACTAAATCTAACTATGACTTTTTTGATGCGCACGTCAGACACTATGTTACGTTTTTCAGAAGAAAAAACAAGGTCAGTTTTTCATGCGCGAAGGATTTGACCCCCTTAATATTATCCAATTTTGAAAACGTTTAGTAGTTTGGAAACTAGATTCAGAGTACTACAATATTTGTTCTTTGATTATCTTCATATCTTGAGTGGATGACTTTCAAATTTTGCCTCTAAGTTTAGGTTCACCTGATTTTAGAAAAAAAGTGTCCACTTATACCCCCCTTTTTGACCACCATCTTTGTGCACTTACCCCAGATTTAAATATTTTTTTAATAAAAACAATCATATTTACCTTTTATCAAAAACAATTCTTTTCCAACAATTAAAATGAAAAAGTTAAATGGAAAGGTAAAAAGAAAAGCTTTTTATTTTATTTCCTATTTTCCAAAATACTTTCTTTCAACATAAGCATATATCCTTTAAATGGCTAGGCAATTATTTATTTCCTTCCACAAAATATATCAATGCAACTTTACACAATGAAATAATCCATTTAACCATTTAATCTAGCAAATCATTAATTCAATTAAATAAATAATCTCAGAGCATAATAATTAACTAATTACGCCAACATAGTCCAAGGAGTTGAGCTTAACTGGTTTTAACACTGGGTTCTCACCGTGGAGACCCAAGTTCAATTCCCAATAGGGACATCTGAAGTGGAATTCTAAGCTGTGACTCTTGGCCTTCCATAGGATGGGGAAGGTATTGGGGTCAATCTAATCAAACATAATAATAATAATAATAATTCAAAGATATGTAATGGGGATGGGGCCCCCTACTATGTCCCCATTGGTTCATAGCTCCAGTCAAAAGCTATTCAATCTTCGGCCAATTACCGATTAAAAAAAACTAATTAAGCCAACATAAGATAACATCATCCATTCAATTAAATAACCATTCATATGAATGGAAACACGTAAAACGAAGAATGTTCAAATGACAACTCAAAAATGACTAAACCAAAGCACTGTGACTCGCATACCAGCCAGACGGGAAAAACAACCGACTGACAACACTCAAACGGGTTTAACTGGGGGTCAAGTTAGGGTCCAACAACTATCTCCTCCTCTCTCATTGGACATATAAGGCACGCTCAGAACTGTGAAACCAGGGGGAGTCGATACCCCGTAACTATCTGATACTTGTACCTGCAATGTCTTGCACCAAAGAATCACACGTGCATATAGACAAATATATATATAGACATGGCACATACACCGATGAAGGAGAGTCATGGCATTCCCTGTCTCACTGGAGTGAGTGAAGGAAAATCATCTCCTCGCATCCCATACACATGCAACCACACAACACATAAATAATGCATCGCACATATAGGGTAAGAGTGTCAGTCCATCATAATGATCCATAAAATAATATTATCATAAGCACTGAGATACTACATAAAATCATACACCAAAAATCCAAAAAAAGAAAGAAATGACATCGCATAAAATCTGAATCAATATACAATAATGTTCCATTGAAGTCAATCAAAACATACAAAAAGAGTCTGATCAAGGAGGGGTACTACATTAGGTTTTTCTCATATATACATGTTTTTGTATTCATCAAAGTGGAAAGTAATATTACTTTTGGACATCCTTAATCAACTTTTATCATCTGTCTTTTGGAATAAATTAAAAATATTTTAAAACTCGAAATAAAATTTGACATTTCATGGAGATCCTAGTGGTGTAGGTCGACATGTTTAACCTTCACATGAGTTTTCTATTGTTTCTTTCATTTTTGTGAATATTAGTCTATGGATGATGTGAACAGTAAAGTTCTTATTAATAGTTATAACTTATCTTTCCATGGTTGATAACTTTTTAATTCAATAGGATGTATTTTATGATGCAAGTGAACACAAGATTAGGATGGGCCAAATAGTGGAAATTGGGAGAAAAGATGCCTCAGAGATAGCCAAAATTATGAAACATTTTTTAGTTTATTTTTTCTCAAATTTTTAAGAAAGAAATATATAATATTAAGGAACAATTTTTTTTTTGGAAATTATATGTATCTATTTGTTAAAAAGAAATAGTTGTTCTTTTAACAAAAAGAGATTTTTTTTCCTATTAGATAATATTTACCACTAAAGGGGTACCTTATGTTTGGACTAGAGTTCAACATAGGACTCCAAAAATTTAACTTTTCATATTAAATATAGCATGAGTGGTTTTACAGACTTTCCTCAACTTCACCCTCAATGTAGGTAACAAAAATTAATTTTATTTTGATAAAAATGGATATAGATAAAAAAGATTTAGCACTATAAAAGTATAAATGTTTCTTATTGTATATTTTCTTGTGTTAATATAACTTTTAATGCACTTGGTTCATCACCTAGATTCTATTCACACTAGTTACATAATTTTATTTATGGTAAGCATAGAATACTTATCACTATATGTCTCAAGTCATAATATTAAAACACATTCTATAAGCTTATGTAATTCTACCTCTCACCTTGGTCTATAAAATTGGAGGGTTCTCTTTTGTATGATCATTGTAAAGTTACATCATTTGATAGAATAATATTATTCTATAATATTTGACCTATTGTGCTTTCAATAAAGCTCATAGATCTTGAGTGGCTACATCTTTAGCCAAATCTTATATGGTTATGAAGCGTTCTAAATTAACTCTCATAATTTTTAATACATAATTTATTATTATAAATTTGTGCGTATACAATCTAATTTATTTTAAACAAACATACAAGCCCAATGGCATTAAATCATGTCTCCAGAAAAATGATTCTAACTTTAATCCTAGGTATGAACACATAAGGCATGAATGGAACCAAATCTCCAATCACATAAGCTATGATTATAGTAAATGCACTTTGGAGCCCTCTTGCTTCTCTTGTATTAAATCAATTCTTTAATTCCTCTCTTTATTTCAAAAAATACTTATCACTCTTCAAGGAAGATGATCATATACCCTAAAAAACTTTCCTTGACTCGATAATAAGCCTTATTTCTCTACTTACAAAAAAAAAAAAATAACTAATACCCTCGCAAGAAACTAATACACTACTCTCCACTCTTCTCTCACTTTTTCTATGCTACACCGGGGGTCTTCACAATTATATCTTGTTGGTTCTAATACCATATGAAGGGTGAAAACTTGATAATAATCATTGATGTGCAGCAACCAATTTATACAGGAAGAACAATTACAACGTAACTATTTAAACAGGCAGGAAGAACATTTCCAATGTACCTAAATGTAATAGCAAACAAACCCAAGATGTGAATCTAAACATTTTGAGGGAAATATAAGTACTAGGGCATAAAGCCCCATCCAAGGGCTTTTGTTTGAAGTGCCTTCAAATAAAATTATGCAAAATCCTTCAAATGAAGGTGTCTTAAATGATAAAAATAAAATAAAATAATAAAAAATTTACAAACTTCATTTGAAGAAAAACTTTCAAACAAAAGTGTTTGTTAATTTTTTTCTTTCTAGTCATGTATTTCTTTATGTCCCATAAGTAGGAAACACAATTTGAGGTCCATTTTTGTTTCATTATTAGATATTAGAAATGAAAAAATTTCTAAGATCTAGTGAAATAGTTTAGATACAATAGAACTATTTAATTGATGATCCTCAAATTAAAATAGTTAAACATAAGAAATTTCTATGAAATAAGAGACATAGAAAATAGTAGAAATAATTCTCTCTCTCTCTATAGTAAAAAAGAGTGATTAGTGGATTTTAGATAGATTGAAGTGAGATAAATAAGACTAATACACAAGTTAGACCTACTTTTAAAGGAGGAATAATAAATAATAGAGTTCAATACACATCCAAGAGAATAAGTAACTCTATTCATAAAGAATACAAAATATTCCTATACATATATAAAAGAAATCATAAATATATATGTAAGGAAAACAAGTAAACTTGAATATAAATATAAATAAAAACCTGCATTAGTAATTGAACATAAACAATATGCAAACTAGAAGGATGGTTTTGTAGTTGCAAAAGTGGATATGCAAGATGTTTTTATACCCAAGGTGTTTTTATACGTAGACAAGAAGGTGTATGGAGAAAGTCAAGAAGACATCAATTTTGCAAACAAACCTAGTGGTTTAGAATTGATAGACTATAAGGACTCTACAGAGAAAGTGCAAAATGGGTATCCTAGGTGGTAGGCCTTCTTTTCTTGGAGGAGGATACAGGTGCCAAGGAATCAAATGGATCATGTTATTAGGTTGAAGAGGAAAAGAAAGGGGTTTTTAAAAAATTGACAGCTTTATTGTTGATATTTTTTTTTTTCTTAGTCTCACCTTGAATAAAAAACAAATTTGAGGAGGCGCCCTCAAGTCTAATATGGGCCCCATCTCCTAAACATCTAGTTTCTCAATTATTCTTTGGACTCATTCAATGTGTCTTCACTTTAAATTTGATTGACTAGTATTCATTTGAAGTTATAGTATAAAAAGATATTTAAAGATATTACTAATGCAAATTTACAAAATTTGTTTCCATCACTCTAATGACTAACTCTAATAACTAACTCTAGGTGAACAATTTTTTCCCAAATATGTGTATGTATTGAACAAGAGACATCTCCCCCTTTCAATTCTCTATAAAATCAAGCCCAAGTTAATGAGTTATTAGAAGACTATGATTTTACTAGCCTATGTCAAGTTTTCGGAAAAAGGTATCCCAAAAGGGAAATGAGATAGAGAACAATAATCATCAATAAAACTATTGTCAGCCGAGTACAGTCAATCAAAGATTTTAAAATTTTTTTATCATAATAATAGATACTTAGATCTCTCCATGCATAGTCTCACAAAATTCACCTACCAGCAGAGAACCCACAAATTCAACTCAGGTTGGGACTGAATTCTGATATCGATCTCCACCAGACTCTTGAAAAAAAGCAATCTTGCTACTTAAACATAAGTTTCTGGCATATCAAATCCTAAACACTAATTCTCCTGGTTGTTTACTGGCGCATAAAACAGTTTCCAGCCCCAGTAAGCAGCAACTAGAGCAGTACAAACAGCTCCCAAAACTCCCAGCAGGGAAGTCTCCTGTTGCGAAGAAATGGGTGGCAATGGAGCTCCTCCCAGCATGGAAGTCTCCGTTTGTGAAGAAATGGGTGGCAATGGGCTTGGACCCCCTGACTTCTCACCTCTGATCTTGGGTAGGAAGTCTGGATCATTCATCATCTTTTTATCCGCTTCTTTGATTCGTCGAGCCATATAGTCGTTGCTGTTAAACTTGACGCGGACGGAAGAAACTCCAGCCATTCTGACAACATACAGACGCCGATTGTTTACACACCACACAACGCCTTGTTCGTCTCTGTGCACGGTGAGCTCACCGTACACAGCTGGATCTAGCTCTCCCCTTTGTATTAAAGACACCGATTCTCTGACACTTGGGTATGTGTCATCACTGAAAGTAGACTTAATGCTACGCTGGGTGAACCTCAAATCCTTGGGATTCATTGAAGTAAGCTTTTCGCTGGAGGATTCCATACTCTTATCTGTGCTGAGTTTAAAAAGCAGATTAAGAAAAAGATAATCAGAAGATAGACAGACACAACACAGCGGTTAGTAGTTCATCGTTACAGACTACGGTTATGGAAAGCATGAAAATATCTTCTATTCATTGTTTTAACTGAATAAAAACTCTCTACTCATTATTTATATAAACGTCTCTTCAAATATGAGAGACAATCAGAAAATAAAGAGAAGGAATGGTCAACTGACCATTGAACTTCACATTCTCAATTGCCTTCGATACCATCTCAGTGTTGTTTGTGAGAGGTCCTGTGGGACACACTAAGCTGTCTAAATATCTTTTTTTTATAGTATAGTTGAAGAATGATTGGAGTTTATTTTATATTGAACTGTCATTCAATTTAAAATTACAGATTTAAATAATAATATGAAATGTTAAAAATAGAGTATTGATTTGACTTTGATGTTTCACCATAGTATTTAAATAAAATATTAACTAGTTTATTTATATTTTAAAAAATCTATGTAGATATCATTTTATAGATATATAAATAGGTAAGGGTGAGAAACAATTAGTGTTATGATTGGGGTTTGCATAGGTTTATATGTGTTAAGAATTCATTAGTATAAATTTGTTAATTTTAATAAATGGAAAAAGAAAAACATTTGGAGTGAAGAATCTACTCAATCTATCTAAAGAAATTGAATAATTGTAAAAATAGTGAAGAAGTGTACATATAACGAATCCTTGAGACATTATAGTTTAAATATTAGAAATTATAATTGTTATATTTTAAGTTTCATTATAGAAAAATATTTGCCAAACCATCCTCAAGAATTGTTGCATTGTAGAGTTGGAACATCAAATTAAGTGGTTTCACTTAAAACTTGATGAAATTAGCTAACTAGAGTGGCAAAGAGTTGGTAGAATCTTTCAAGAACATTGCAATGATGCTCAAGAGTGAAGAACCATTTCAACATTTTTCACTAGGAGAAAATTGAGTTTTGAGGGGACTCGAAACCCGTTATAGCAATTTTTGAAGGGACCCAAAACCCTTTGAAATTGGTGAGAATCCAGAACCCAAAAGAAGAACATTGTAGAAAGATAGAACAAAGACTAACAACAGCCAACCAAAAGCCTTTTAATAGAAAAGGGCATAAAAAAAGCATAAAAAAAAGGCAAAATCAACCACAAGGCCCATGCCCACAAACAAGGGAGACTATATAGATATACATGAGCAAGGGATTTTTATATGCTCCCTTAAACTTAGTCATGGGTTTTAACAAGGCTCCCATAAACTTCATCTCCAGCAACAAATGAATGAAGTGAATAAAGCAAACTGGCAAAGTGGGTTTTTTAAAAAGGCTCCCAAAACCTTCGACAAAGAAGGGTTTTAAAAAGGATCCCTCAATCTTAAAATGAACGTTCATTTATAAAATAAAGTCATCAAGACCCCAAACACCAAAGCGAAAGCTAATAATCCCTCTCGAGATCCACCTAAATAGGAAAAGGAGAGGAAAACCAAAAGCAAGGGCCAACAAAGCTCCCAAAAAATAACTCCAGCCAAAAGAACCCACCCTAAGAAGACAAAACCATCCCAAAAGGAATGGCAAGCCGAGACAAAGCATGGAGAGTCTAAAAAAAATCACCCCCTCCACCTCAATAGGAGAAACAATGAGAAAGGAACACAGAAGGACAAGAAGAGCCCCCAAAGAAACCAAATGCAACAAAGAACCAAAATTCCTAACAAAAAAACAACTAGAAAGTGCCCTTGAAAATTAGGAGCAATGATCCGACCATCACAACAACACCAAAGAAAAAGGCAAGAGGAACCACTAGCCACCAAACACCTCACCAAAGAAGAGACACGAGAAAGACCTACAACAAACACCACCTCAATAGGTATAGTAGCAGCATGTCTCACTAGAGCATCCACCTCAAAATTAACACTAGAGGCAAAGAGCCATCTAGGCAGGAAAAGGAGAATAGGGACCAGGGCTCAAGTAGAAATAAAAATAGAAAACACCAAGCAAACTAAAAAACAACACATGGCGAAAAAGGAACAGCAACAGAGGAAACTAGAGAGCACCCCCGGCAGAAAAGATCAGTTCTAGCAAAAAGAAGCCCAAGAACCCCAAAGAAAAGATGGGAACAAAAAACCAACATACCAAAAATGCCATAGCATAAAGGAGGAACAAACCCCAACCACCCAAAATCCCAAACTACCAAAACCACACAAGGAAAGAGGAACCCATAAACAAAAAAGGGCCCAAAACAAAAGAAGAGGACAAAAACAAGAGTGGAACAAACCACAGAAGAAATCTCCGACAACAAGGAAACTGAGAAACGAGAAAAAAGAAACGCACACCAAGAAACCTGCCACAACACCTAAGAAAAGCCTCCACCATATCGACTATAGAGTCGAGCAAGACAAAAAAATTGACAAAAGGGCAAACAAAAGAGAAGACCACACAAAGAACATACAAAACAACACCAACAAAGACAGAAAAAGAAATGATCCCAACAAAACCCTTGTCTTTTGAAGCCCATAAATGCCCGCACCCAAACCCACACACTAACAAAACAAGGCAACCACAAAAGGTAGAAAGCACAAACCTCACCCCAATAGAAACATGTAAAGCCCTGGGCTGCCAACACAAACTAGAGCAGACAAAAGAGAGAGCAACAAGATAGCGAGGGGAACAAACCACTTCGGCCAAGGAGGAGGGTGAACCATAAACCCCATAGCTTCATCATCGTCAGATTCTCCTGATTTAGGAGAAACCTAACTCTTGTTTCTTTCACTTCACACGTTGCTCTGCTCCATCTCACTCCAGTCAATAGTTTTCAATGTTGCCTAAGTATTGACATCCATTTTGGTCTTATTTGAGATGCAATTGGTGGAATATATTAAATCATAATAGAATTGAGATTGTTGATAGATATTAATATTTGAAATAAATAGACATGTATGCAAAATAAGGAGGCATAGACAAAACATGCAATTATTTGACAAAATGTCACAAAAAAAAGTGGTTGATAGAAACTACCATGATCTACATAGTATACAATTCTAGTAGACATAAAAATAGAATAGGAAAACATTAATAATTCACATGAACTTTTTGATAGAAATAAAGTCTTTATGAATAGTGATAGACATAACTAATAGATTCTAACATGGTAACTAATTCAACTTTTTGCTTCTCATCTTCATCCTTAAAGATGTTGATTAGGTGAATGTGGAGACCAAAGGAGGATAAGATTTGTATGCAAAGATGTTTCTACAATTTTTACCATTTACTTGTAGATGAAAAGGGTTATGGAAAACCCATGTTAAAAGTTTCAATGAATGCAACCCAAAAATGAGATGCATATACCGTTTGATTGTAGCAAAAAAATAAAAGTCGATCTAGCTTGAGCTAATGAGTATATGTAGCAAGATTGGGGACCAAATAGTGTCTACTCCACTTTTTTCCCCACCATAAGACCATTTCATGTGTTCATTATAACACACTAGTATTATGACGTGCATGTTCTATGATTTGGTGTGACCAAGCCTTACGCTTGCAATCAAATTATTTTTGTTTTTAAGTTATGTTTGGCATAATATGAGCGTATTGTAATGTTCTCGAGTTATGCCAAACATAAATTTAAAAAAATACTTTCACTTTCTTATTTCTAATGTTCATTTCCATTGTTACATTACTGCAAACCCTCATTTGGTTCTCGCATTCATTCCAAGCATTTTTTTATCTCCTCTTCAAGGAATCATCATCAGAATACTACCAAGACATTGTTGAGGTTAAAGATCTAAGTGTTTGTGGGTTTTGGTGTCAAATTTGGATTAAATATGTAGATCCAATTAGGTTTTTTTATTTAAATATGTTTAATTTCTACGACTATAGCTTATTGTTTGTGTGTTTCTACATCAATTCTAGCATATTTACCCCAATTTCTACGTTTTTACAATTCAACTTAAAAGAGGAAAATCCGATCCAATCCAACAAATCTAATAGAATTCTCAGCCCTTATCCTTACTAATTTGTGGCTAGATCCATTATATTTACCCCTATTTTAATGTAATGGTCCCTAAGTCTAAATATTAGTGATTTTCATACATCTAATGGTGGAAACCCTAATATTTTCACCATTACATTTTGGTGAACCTAACTCCTTACATTTGCAATTATAATTTATTATCAAGAGTGCATTTCTGGATTCGATTGTGTGTAATATTTTCACCATTACATTTACAATCGAATCCAGAAATGCACTCTTGATAATTATATGATGGATTGTGGAAATCTCTTAGAACTAGTTATTATTTATGTTCTTAGATCTAAGTGTTTATGCATTTCAAATTCAAATTTACATCTACAAGTTTCGTTTTTCATTGAATTTTAAAAATTTAGAGGTTGAATTCACAAAAACCATAATTTTTAATTCTAAAATTGAGCTTCTGGGTTGTCTAATTTGGATTTATTATTTTAGATGTAATTATTCATTTAATTTAAAAATCAAATTTTCCCTCCTAGATCTCATTTTCAAATTGAAAATTTACATAAATTTAGTGGTTGAATTTACAAAAACCTAATTTATAATTCTAAAATTTACCATGTGTATATTGCATAATTTTTTAAATTAATTTTCAGATCTGATCTTTGTAAATGTTATTCTATGATCTAGATGCATTTATCTTTCAAATTTATAAATTAATTTTCTTAATTAATTGGTTAATCAATCGGTTTTCACAAAATTTTGAATTGCTTAATCATAATCTTAAAATTAAAATTAAAATTTCCCTCCTTTGTGCGTGATTTTTACTACCATTAGTCCTACCTATAATATTCCCAGGAGAAGAAATTGTATAATTGAGGCTTCCCAAGGTTTAATTACTAAGGATATGGAGCCTAATTTGGATAACTTATTTCATGAGAATGTGGGTGCAGGTTCTTCTATTTCAACAATTGATGTTATTTATCTCCATTATTTACATAATTCTCATGATGAGGGTGAATCACTAACTAGAGTTTCCATTGACCAATTGGAGAAGATTGACAATGAATTTGAAAATCTTCAACAATGGATGAATCCACAATACCCGGACAGTGAGGTTATCCCATTGATTGAAGGATTAAAAAGAATGATTCAAAGTTATAAAGTTGGTGTTGATTTGTTGTGTTACCTTTCTCATATTTTTGACACTAGTATCATGCGTTTGAAAAGTTGTGCTAAAGTCCTTGGTTACACTCAACCTCCTAGTGAAGTTAATCATTCTATTCCTATGACTACTTCTATCTCTAGTGTACCTACTTTTACATCCAACATCATGGCTACTTCCACACAAAATGTTACTCCTACACATGTTAGTCAAGGGGGCAACACTGCTAATCAAAACTCTTTCATCCCTCCTTCTGTGAGTCTTCCATTTGTCACCCAATCATCTCCCATACCTACCTATCATAGTGCTCCACCTCCTTATTCTCAACCTTCTCCTTCATTTGACAACATGTTACTCCTCCATCCCAATCCAACATGTCTAATGTCGATCCATCCACTGAAGAAACCATTAATAGCCTAGCTCAAACCATGTCATCCTTGCAACAACAAATAGCTTCCATGAACTAATCAAATTTTAATGTGCCCACATAGCGAGCCCATTATATAATGATATTGTCTGTGTCATCCCCCATAAACATGTAGAAGTTGACATGGTCCCATTTGTCCAGCCTTTTCCTAACCCTAGGGGGGAAGCTCAACCTAAATCTCCAAGGTCATAAAATGCGTAAGAAAGATGAAGGTTCATGTTTTATTCGTATTAAAGATCCTATTTTTATTAATCTTGATGAAGAAATGGATGAAAATGATGTTAATGATGTTAATTGTAACAATGGTGATGATAATGATGATGAATATGAATATTTTGATGTTGGCAATGATTATCTAAACAATTTTCACTCGCATTAATCCTAGCTCCTAGTAATAGATAAAGTGATCCATCATTAGAACATGTTCCTTGTTTGGAACTTGTGGTAGCTCCATCTATCATGCTCAAAGTTTCTCCTCTTGCATATTTTCCACCTTCCCAAAACAATGTTGAGCAAGATTGGGAGGCAGATAACTTGCTTGATTAGCTTCATTCATGCCTTAGATTCTCTCTCTCTCCTCTCTTGCTTGTTTGTTTTCTTCTATTTGTTTCTCAATTCTTCTATTTGTTGTCCCTAGTGTTGTCTACTTGAGGATGATGCAAAGCATTGAGATATCTTTTCGTCTCTCCCATGTTGACTCAAAAGACACATTGCCCTTCTTCCATTGTGGTTCTAATTTCTTTGGGGGATGAGGACAATTCATGCAAATATATACATGATATACATAATAGTTGTAGCGTCCTAAAATTGCGACACTTGCAATTTCGACTACATTTCGGTCTTCACAATGGCGACGCAACACGGAACCTGAATGGAGACCCCGAAACTTGTCCACGACACCAAAAACTGCATTTTCAAGCACCCTGGCCTGAACCTCCTTTGCACCCTGCTGTCCCGGGAGGTGGGACCAGAGCGCCCAGCGCCCTGGTCCCTGGCCCTATTTTGGGCCCGGTCTCCTATGGGACTTCGGGTCTTTTTAGTTTGCAAATTGGAAATTATCTTTCCTGGTCGGCCTAAGGTCGGAAAAATCAGTCTTTTAACCCTAATTGGCAAGTATATAAACTACATTTTCCTCTCCCATTTGGGTAAGAAGGTCATATGCGTACAAGCATGGAAACTATACTCAAGCATTCAAGCATTCAAGCATTCCTTCAAGCAATTGATCATTTCAAGTCTCCATTCAAGGCTAAGTGTTGCATTCAAGACAAGGATTCAACCATTGAAGAGGAGATCACTTGGATTAACGCTTCTAATTATTCAAAAATCATTGAAATTGAAATTTTGTGTCAAAATGGTGTTCTTACTATCCTAAATCTGAAAAGTGTGTTTGCATTCATTAAAAATTTCAGTGCTTTATTCAAATTCTTGCAATTTGTGACTTTTGAAATTAAGTGCTTAATTACAACAACTTTAATTTCCGCTTTCAAAATTGAATATTGCGTGAAATTGAGTCAACTTTTAAATTTCAAAACTTGCATTGCTTTTGGTATTCCCTCTAAAATCATAAAATTCAAAATTTCAGTTTCCCTCTCTTTTTCAAAATTCAAATTTTGCATTTTTCGACAATCTTGGTAGGGTTCAATTTCGAGATTGCAACTTTAATTTGGCCTATCTACAGATCGTAAAATCACTCAATTTTTTTCAGATTAGCTCTAAAATCATCATAACTTTCATCCCTGCAAATTTCGAAAAAAGTTTCAAGGACCATGTGCACTCCGAAGCGCCACGGTCCCGGACATTTTTTCCGAAATTTTGAGAGACTGTCGTGATTGCATTTAACAGCTTAAATCTAGAAGATTGGCTGATTTTACTGAAAATTGCTACCTCTAAATTCAAAATTTTCTCTCCCTCTCTAGTGCATGAGTTTTACAACAATAAGCCCTACTTACACTATTCCCATTAGACGAAGCCGTAGAATTAAGTCTTTCCGAGGTTTAACTACTGAGGAGATGGAACCTAATTTGAATAGCCTTTTTAACGAGGACATGGGTAATTCCTCTAATCCTCCTAATGATGAAGAAGCTCTCCATGAGGTTTCTGAAGAACAAATTTTGAAATTGGATAACTAATTTGACGATTTTCGACAATGGATGTCTCAAGAATACCCTGATAGTCAAGCTCTTCCTTTAATTGAGGGTTTAAAACGTATGCTTCAAAGTGATAAGAATGGAATTGATATCTTGCGTGGTATTGCACACATTGTGGATTCAAATGTGATGCCTATGAAGAGTTGTGCTGAAAATTTGGGTTATACACAACCTCCTACTCAAGTCAATCATTCTATTCCTTTGATGACTTCTATTGCTAGCATACCTACCTTTACATCAAACATAATGGCTACTTCTACACAAGACATTCCTCCTATGATCACCAGTCATGGGGGCAATCCTTCCTCTTCAATTAACCCTCTTCCTTCATTCAATCCGATTTCTTCATTCACTCCTTCAATGAGTGTCCCTATTATATCTCCACAAATGAACATGACGCAAGGGGGCAATTCATTTAACCATTCCATTCCTCCTTGTAGTGTTCCTCCTGTCCAATCATCTCCTATGACTAACTATCATAGAGTCCCACCACCTTACTCTTTACCTTCTTTCAATAACATAACACCTCCATCTCAATCTAACACATCTAATATGAATTCTTCGACTGAAGCGACCATTAACAATCTTGCACAAACTGTCTCTTCTTTACAGCAACAAATTGCCTCTATGAATCAATCTAAGTTTAGTGTGCCCACATTTGATGTTGCGAGCCCACTTTCTCTTGACATTGTTCAAGCTATCCCTCCTAAACATGTTGAAATCCCGCATTTGGAGCTTTATAATGGTAAAGGTGATCCTCTAACACATGTTAAGACTTTTCAAACAATATGTACCGATTTTGCTTATGACCAAAGGTTGCTTGCAAAACTGTTTACTAGAACATTAAGAGACAAAGCCCTACAATGGTATTGCTCGTTGCCTTCTTATTCTATCACTTCTTTCAAACAACTTGCAAATGCTTTCATTCAACAATTTCAAAACAATATAAGTCCTAAAGTTACTTTGATTGATTTAATGCATTGTAAACAAGGTGTTAAAGAGAAAGTGACTGATTTCATTGGTAGATATAAGCATTTGTATGCTCAAATTTCTTTTCCAGTGCCTGACAATGATATTCAAATAATCTTTATTTCTAATTTACAAAAAGATATTCGAGACAAACTTCTGTTTTCTGAGTTTACTTCTTTCCAACAGTTGTGTGCAACTCTTCACAATTATCAACTGACTGTGAGTCAAATGGAACAATCACATCCTATGGCTCCGAGTGATAAGGGTGATAGCAGTCAACAACCATTTGGGAAGTTTAAACCGAACAGAGATTCCATCAAATTCAATGAAAACATCATCAACAACAATGTGAATGCAGCATCAGGTGTGCCTCCTATTTCTAAATTTTTCAAGAAAGAAAGAAAGTATACTCCTTTGAATGAATCATTGCATAGTATTATGAATAAGTTATTGGAACAAAATGTGCTTACTCTTCCTCCTATAAGGCAAATTGATCCTGCAAAGATTACTTCACCTTATTTTGATAACAAATCTTTTTGTCAATTTCATCGTCAGCTTGGGCATGATACTGAAAAATGTTTTTCTTTAAAGGGTAAAATTCAAGATTTGATTGATAATAATACTATTTCTGTTTCTGGAGTGAATGATAAAGGCAACACATCTGTAGCTCCTCCTAACCAAAATCTTCAGATTTTTACTGATCCATTACCTTCTCATACCTCTAATGCGATTGAGACTAATGATTCCTCTCTCTCATCTGATGGTCTTGTGTCTATGACTCTGAATGTGATTAACTTTGTAGAGCAGCAAGAAAACCCTAAAGAACCTGCCATCACATTTGATTCCAGTGAAGCCATTAGGGCACCTGATGGTCCTTTATACATAGTTGCAAAAGTAAAGAATACACCTTGTCGTCGAGTGCTTATTGATCCTTCATGCATGGTTAATGTTATTACTGAAGAATTTCTTTTTACTTTGCAATTGAATCAAGTGATATATGACAAAACAGATGTGATTGTGAAACTATTTGATGCATTTTCTTCTCCTGCAATTGGTTCTATTACATTGCCTATTGAGGTCCATAACAAATCCCTTGATGTGAACTTTGCTATTATTCCATCTTCCGAACAATTTCGTGTGAAGCTTGGATATCCTTGGCTATCTTCCATGAAAGCTATTGCTTCTCCTATTCACAAGTGTTTGAAATTTCCCCATAATGGTGAAGTTGTTACTGTCAATCATAGTCTCTTTAAACCAGCTAAAAGAACTTCTAGCGTTCCTATTGATTACTTTTGGCCTAAACAATTCCAATCTCTTCCTCCGCGAAGTTATCATCTTTTCAAATCTTATCAAAAATGGAAAACAGATATGATCCTATCTCTAAGTGAACCTAGAACACCTAAACTTGATATTCCTATCATTCTTGAGAAGGAAGTTCTTCCTTTGAAAGATAAAACTAATGTCTTTCCTCAAGAAGATTCCCAACCCATTCCCATGGATGTGACTATGTCTATGCCAAATAAACCTTCTAAGAGTAGACCTATACCTCCTCGTCATGATGGACTTGGTCTTCTTCCTAAACCAAATATTCCTCCTTTGTATGGACCAGTCCCTCCTCCTTCTTTTTATAGAGAGAAGAGACCTTCTTCTTCTCCTATTATCCAGCCTAAGAGACCACAACCTAAACACCCAAGTGATAAGGATGAGAACATTCCTCCTCCTCAATCTTCTTCACTTCCTACTAAGACTAGACGAAATCGTTCTGCACGTGAACGCCGACGAAAGCGTCGTCTTAGAGCTCAAGCAGCTGCTTCTCAAACTTTGCAATCTCCAAAAACACCTTCAACAAGCATTATTCCATTTTCTCCAAAATCTCCTAAACATAAGATGCATGATGGTCTTGATCCTGTGCGAATTAAAGACCCTATTTTTATAAATCTTGATGATGCTATAGATGAAAATGTTATTCATGATGAAAATGTTACTTCTCTTGCTTCTGATAGTGAATATGAACTTGTTGATATTGATAACCATTTATCTAATGAATTTTCTAAAGCACTTATCCTAGCTCCTAGACAAGAACAGCGTGGCTTGGAATATGAACATAGCCCTTGTTTGGATCTTGTGATAGCTCCATCTGCTGTGTTGGATGTTCCTCCTCTAGCGTGTTCCCTACCTTCCCGAAACATTGATCAGCAAGATCGGGGGGTAGATGACGTGCTAGACTAGTTACATTAGCATAGCAGATTCTCTCCTCCTCTCTTGTGTTACTTCTTCTATATGTTATTCTCATTCTTCTATTTGTTGTCCTTAGTGTTGTCTACTTGCGGACGATGCAAAGCATTGAGATCTCTTTTGGTCTCTCTCATGTTGACTCAAAAGACACATGTGTTCCCTTCTTCTAGGTGACCTTCCTTGATTGGGGAATGAAGAACAATTATGCATACATACATATGATATACATGATACTGACCCCGAGAAAAGCGAAGTCACCTCGTGCTTTGTGTTTTGTGTCTATTATCCTTGGGTTTATCTCACACTTGGGGGCTAAATCTTTGTGATAACATGCTCCTTTCCTTTCTCATTTCTTATGTGTATCACTACGTTAAAACAATCACCCCTGTTGAGGCGTGTGCGATCGCTTTAACGTAGGGGGGCATACACCCTGTCTATCCCTTCAAGATACTTGAAAATTTCTTGGAGAACTTAGCTTTGCCTTGAAAAATTTTGGTATTTCTCTTGCATGACTCATAGTGAGGGAACCTTACTACTGACAGTCATGGTTCTCCCTCGTGATCTTCCCTTTTACTTTATCAATCGAAGTCGTAAGATCCTTAGTCCACTAGGGGCTTGGTGTGTCTTGCCTCCTTGACGTGGTGAAAGTCTTTCAATGTTATTTCCTTGTACTTTACCGGAAGTATGAGCATACATACTCCCGCTAAAGTGGGGGCTAAATGTAGCATCCTAAAATTGCGACACTTGCAATTTCGACTACATTTCGGTCTTCACGATGGCGACGCAACACGGAACCTGAATGGAGACCCCGAAACTTGTCCACGACACCAAAAACTGCATTTTCAAGCACCCTGGCCTGAACCTCCTTTGCACTCTGCTATCCCGGGAGGTGGGACCAGAGCACCCAGTGCCCTGGTCCTTCAGGACCAGGGCGCCCAGCGCCCTGGTCCCCCAGGACCATGGAGCCTAGCGCCCTGGTCCCTGGCCCTATTTTGGGCCCGGTCTCCTATGGGACTTCGGGTCTTTTTAGTTTGCAAATTGGAAATTATCTTTCCTGGTCGGCCTAAGGTCGGAAAAATCAGTCTTTTAACCCTAATTGGCAAGTATATAAACTACATTTTCCTCTCCCATTTGGGTAAGAAGGTCATATGCGTACAAGCGTGGAAACTATACTCAAGCATTCAAGCATTCAAGCATTCCTTCAAGCAATTGATCATTTCAAGTCTCCATTCAAGGCTAAGTGTTGCATTCAAGACAAGGATTCAACCATTGAAGAGGAGATCACTTACTACATACTACTACAACATACAACATACAACATCTATACCTTCGCACATAAGGATACAAACATCCTTACAACAAGGTATTAGTACTTGTTTTACATTACAGACATTTACATTTACAGCATTGCTCATTTCTTGGTTAATTCCAAAACTGGGGTTTGACCTAAAGGCAAACCCCTAATCCCTAACCCCCCAATTGTCTTCGCTTTTCTGTGTGTAGGTTGCAGGTACGCGGCTGAAATTGAAGATCTGGAATCCTTGTGCAGAGACAAACAGATCCCCCTTCGTTTCGCGGATTTTTCGGAGGACCGTGGCGCTCGGGCGCCATTGTCTCGGCAACTTTCGCTCAAATTTGCAGGACAGTGCCGTATCGACATTTTACTACTAATTCCAGGTCCGCAGCTTCATCCTATATCCCTAACTCAGTTTATAAGCGAATCTTTCTCACTTTCTATGCATTCCTAGCTTAATTCTTCTATGCACATTCTTTACAAAAGAGGGTAGCCTTGCTATCATAACCCTTGAAACTCATTTAGCATCCAATCTTGCATTGCGTGGGATTGGATCTTGTGGGTTTCAACCCCACTTTTGAATGTAAAGTCTCCCAAGTGAAAACCATCAACCCTAGCGACCTCCCTTCTCTCTCCTTGGAGTTCGAAGAGGGGAGAGCAACCAGGGTTCGACCGATTTTCCGCTTTACAATAGTATACTGACCTCAAAGTTAAGTAGAACCCATATGTGCTTTGTATTTTGTGATCATTATCCTTTGATTTGTTCTCTCTAGGGAGAATATTGTTGTGATAGCATGTTTGTCTTTTGGATGAGTTTATACTACCTTAAAGAAATTTCCCCCGATGAGGTGTGCACAATCGCTTTAATGTGGGGGCATACACTCCGCTCAATGTTTCTCTCTTTGTACATCTCAATACTCAAGTTGCCTAGAAAACTTAGCCTTTTTCTTGGTAATTTGGGTATTTTTCTTTTCATGAATCATAATAAGTGAACCTTACTAGGCTAAGCAGTCATGGTTCTATGTTCTTTCTATTTCTTATGATGTCCCTTTTATCTTGAGGTTGAACTAGTAGGATACCTAAAGTCCGCCGGGGGGCTTGGTGTCTCTTGCCTCCTTAGCATATTGATAAAATCCTTTCGATGTGTACCTTTGTACTTTATCGAGTGTATTATTCTACTCTCATACTCCCACTAAAGTGGGGGCTAAATGTAGCATCCTAAATTTTACTCCCTTACAATTTTATCTGTATGTGTGCCCTCAACTTGGCATTCGTGCTCCAAGGCTTGATTGGGACTTGATTTTGCTCATACTATGCAAATTTGTCACCATTTCAATTCACACTTCATCCGGCCCTTAATTAATGGTTTCTCATTGGGCAAGACCATGGCATGGTGCCCTGGGACCCTCAGGACCA
The DNA here is from genome assembly GCF_030272615.1 of Cryptomeria japonica. NCBI lineage: Eukaryota > Viridiplantae > Streptophyta > Pinopsida > Cupressales > Cupressaceae > Cryptomeria > Cryptomeria japonica. The sequence goes on along the minus strand of NC_081405.1, from coordinate 679,926,336 downwards.
AATCACCCAGCGCCTTGGTCCTCCCAATTAGGACCCAATTTTGGGCCCCTTAACAGTCATCTGATTTGAGCAAGAATTATGGCTTTGTGTCGGATCATGTTGGAAAATTAAGTTGTTTTTCAACATGCAAGTATAAAAGGAGGTCCACCCCTCTCATTTTATCATTTTAAAATAATATAATTGATCAATCAATTCAAGCAATCAATCATTTAAGTTCAAGTGAGCAAGCAATCATTCTTCTTTCAAGAATTGGAGAAAAGATAAAGTCAAGATTCAAGTATTGGAGTTGACATTCATATTCTATGTTATTGAAGACTTTATGAAAACCTAATTCCATGTGGAGACAAACAAAACTTCACAAGGAGGTATAACATTTGTGTTTTAGTCATTATTCAACATCTCCCTCAAAAGGAGAACATTTCCATTACTGCAAAATTCAATCATATTTAATTTTTATTTCATGGTTAATTCAAAAATTGAGGTTTGACCTAAGGCAAACCCCTATTCCTCACCTATTTCCCTTCTCTTTTGTGTGTAGGAGCAGGTACGAAGCTACAATCTTCAAATTTGGCTTTATTCATAGTGACGAATCAATCCCCCATTAGAGTACAAAAAGTGCGGAGGACGAGAGAGACCGCCATCCTGGTCCTAAAAAATCAGGAGCTCATTCTGGTAATGAATTTGGATAAATTTACATTTCTTAGATCTAGGTTTGTGGCTTAGTCCAATGAATGTAGCTTACTGTTTGTGCATTTTTACATCAATTCCAACATATTTACCTTAATTGCAGTATTTTTATAATTCAACTTAAAAGAGGGAAATATGATCCAATCTAGTAAATCTAATATAATTCTCAACCCTTATCCTTATTGATTTGTGGCTAGATCTATTATATTTATCCCTCTTTTAATATAATGGTCCCTAAGTCTAAATATTAGTGGTTTTCATACATCTAATGGTGAAAGCCCTAATATTTTCACTGTTACAATCTCTCATGTAGTATCAGAGAGTGGGAAAATCAATAGTTGGTATGATAAGAGGGAACAACAAAATAAATTTTGCATAAGAAAACTATCTTATGAAAAATTTAAACAAAATAAATTTCTAAATCTAACTTGTGTGCACTCTTCATTTAACCACAAATGAATGAAACCTTACACAATGCACACAAAATATTTTCTATTCATTGGTGCCTGGTGCAGGGCACCTAGCACTCCAAGAATGTTAGATTTGATTTTATTTTAGTTTTGTGAGTTAATGTGTGATGTAATAATGGACCAACCATTGAGGACTCAGTAGAGCCATGGTTGAGTTGTCCAAATTTTGGTTTACGTCAATTGTGCTCAGGATGTTGTTAACCTGAGAAGTGAGATGCTTAGGTATTTCACAGGAAAAATACTCTAGATGAATGTATTCATGAATTAGGAGTCAATTGAGTTGTGTTTAGGTTTTGTAAGGTTTTTAAGGACCTTCAAGAGTCTTATAATGCAATAGAATGCAACATTGCATCCTAGAGCAAAAGTTGTCCAAAGTTGTTGAGCAACATTTTGCAATTTCTTGCAAAAGTTGCATTTTTGGTTATGGGCGTTAGGTAGTTGGTTGAACCGACTAAAACTAGTGGATATAATCCAAATTTCACTTCATTTTATGGGTTGTTGGAGGTTTGGGAATGCAAGAGAAAGTTTTTGGTTTGTGAAACAATCTTGTTTCCACCGGTCTTTGACAGTTTTGTCTTGTTTTCATTGTTTGTACAATCCAGTACGGACTAGATGGTGTAAACTCATTGCCATATTTGTATGTTCATTTTATTTTCTTTCAATAAGGTTGATTTATAGTTTTGATCGTTCCAGGTTGTAAAGATTTCTCTCATTGTTTGCAACTAGGAGCAAAACCCTTGCAAGTAGGATTTAAGAGCAAGAAATAGCTCTAGCCTAGGCATTCTTTGATGGCACTTGTTGAAATAATTAAGAATGATAGGTTAGGTCTTGTACATAGTTTTGTAATAGGGTGTGTGATGTTACAGGTCCAGGAGGAGGAGAAACAATGAAGACCTAGGCTCACCGCTGGGAGTAGGTGAGTTAGGACAGTAAGTAAAGTACGATTTGTGAGCACTTGGAGGTTGATGCAGGCCCAAGTGGAATATGTATGGAAATCCCTCAGTGTCCTTGAAGGTTCCCAAGGTGTTTAGAGTAGGATTTTTGACTGGTGAAAGGTTCTAGACCAAGTTTGCCAATCCATCGGTTAAGCCTAAAACCCCACAAAATAGTGTAGCATTGGAAACCACACATGTACGGATAACCTAGATGCATGTTTCCATTATTGTCTACAACTTCCAAAAGGGTAACTGAATCCATGATTTATTCCTAGGCTTGTTTGGTACTTATGCAAATTAAACCCCAAAAACCGCTTAAGGAGGGATAATGCAATCAGGCCTATTTAGGTGCCGGTAGAGACCTAGAAGGGTTGAGAAATCATGGTGATGCAGTTGCTGACTCTTAAACTTCAAAACACAATGAATACACCTTATTAATGCAATGGGAAACCATAACAAGAGGTGGTGTGTTAATATCCTCAATGGAGTAGAGTTCATAGATTGGATAGATGCTCTCAATAGTCATTTTGATTACAAAGAGGTAGCAGAAGAGAAAAGAGTTAATGTGGCCAAATCAATAATGAGAGGATCAGCATTGGTTTGGTGGAATATGATGCAAGAAAAAGGATACAAGAAGGCAAAAAGAAGATAACTTCATGGTAGCATATGAAGATCAGATTTAAGACACAATTCCTTCCACGATATTATGAAGTTCAAATTCATAAGAGACTACAAAATCTGAAACAAAGGGAGTTAGATGTCAATACATACACTGAAGAGTTCCATAAGCTCAGTTTGAGGGCTAGGAAGCATGAGAATGAGGTGGAGAAGTTGGCCAGGTATATGAATGGCCTTAGATAGAATATACAAGATGAAATACGTATCCTCACACCAGACACTGTCCATAAGTGTTTTCAGTTGGCCCTAAGGGCAAAAGATAAGATCAAAAGGAGGAGTGAGAAAAATCAAAAACATAAGGGACGAAAGAATTTTAGAGGTAAAGGGAACTTTGGTAGAGGGCAGAAATCACTAAGAAGTGAAGAGAAGCAAGGCCAAGAAGGCAGTGGAGACACTTAGAGAGCAACATTTATAGCATCCTATAAAGAAATGAGCAATTTTAGGAGTAGGTTTGGAAACTCAGGTAGAGGGAATATAGTTTTCACCGGTAGATGTTACCATTGCAATCAAGTTGGGCATACCATGAGTAAGTGCCCAAGGAAAACCTCAAGCTCCACAAGTTCATACATGGGGGAATGAAGAACTCAATTTTTGCAAGAGGAGAACACTCAGAGTGTAACTTCTTCAATCAGCAAAGCAGGCCCAGTGATACAGAAAGAAAATTTGAGGATGAGGAGAACAATGCTCAAAATACCCCAAGCTCAAGAGCCACCACAAACGAAAATCGTGTTTAGGACCACTTGTTGGTCACAAAGAAAGATTTGTAAAGTGATTGTAGATTCAGGTTCCACTGAGAATATTGTCTCAGTTGAAATGGTGGAGAAACTCAAACTAAAAAGATTACCTCACCTCACACCCTACAAGGTGGCATGGCTCAACCAGGGTCAACATGTATTGGTTGATGAACAAGCATGGGTGGATTTTGAAATTGGTGAGTACAAGGATAGATTATTATGTGACATATTGCCTATGGATGCTTGTCATTTGTTGTTGGGCTGTCCATGGCAGTATGAAAGCTACTCATGATGGGGAGAAGAACAACTATCTTATCACCAAGAATGGGAAAAAGTATCAAATGGATACGCTACCTGAACCAAAGGAAGGAAAAAAAATGGGCTCAAGTGTGATGCTGATGAGTGGAAAACAGTTTCTCAAAGTGTTGAAACAAGGAAATCAAGGCCATACTATAGTGTTGAAACTTAGTGAAGAAGCTAAGGCATATCCAATGAGTGAAGTGCCTCAAGAGGTGCAAGAACTACTCAAACATTATGCAGAAGTGATAGGGGATGACTTACCTGATTCCTTGCCTCCAATGAGAGCTGTAAATCATCAAATAGACTTAATACTAGGGGCCAATATACCAAACAAAGCTGCCTACAAAATGACACCTAGTCAAAATGAAGAGATCGGCAAGCAAGTGCAAGAACTCTTAGACAAAGGGTTTATTAAGAAGAGTTTGATTCCATGTGTTGTTCCTACTATGTTAGTGCCTAAGAAAGGAGGTAAATGGAGAATGTGCATGGACTCCGGAGCAATCAACAAGATAACCATAAGGTACCAGTTTCCCATGCCAAGGATTGAGGACCTATTAGACAATCTAGGAGGTGAAAGCTACTTCACCAAGGTGGACTTAAAGTCTGGTTACCATCAGATCAGAATCAGACCTGGAGATGAATGGAAGATAGCCTTTACAACCAATGCAGGCCTATATGAGTGGTTGGTAATGCCATTCGGCCTCACCAATGCACCTAGTACCTTCCAAAGGCTCGTGAATGAAGTCTTAGTTGAGTTTATTGGTAGATTTGCAATTGTATACCTTGATAACATTCTAATCTATATCAGCTTCAAGGAGGAACACCTCAAGAATTTGTAGATGGTTTTGAAGAAGTTGAAGGAGGCTCAACTCAAGATTAACCTTGAAAAATGTGAGCTTTTGAAAACAGATCTGTTATATCTTGGTTTAGTTATTTCTCATGGATGTTTAAAAATGGATCCAAGTAAGGTAGAAGCAATACTTAATTGGCCTATCCCTAGGGGCATAAGTGAAGTTAGAAGCTTTTATGGAATGGCATCTTTCTATAGGAAGTTTGCAAGAAACTTTAGCCATATTTGTGCTCCTATTCTCAATACTATTAAAGGAGGGATGAAATGTCACTTTATGAGGACAGAGGAAGCCAATAAGGGGTTTGAGATGTTGAAAACCAAGATAGAAGAGTTTCCAACCCTTAGATTGCCTAATTTTAATCAGTCATTTACAATAGAATGTGATGCAAGCCAAAGGGCAATAGGGGCAGTTTTAATCCAAGAGGGACATCCTATAGCTTTCTTCTCAGAAAAGTTAAATGAAGCTAAGAAAAGGTACTCCGCATATGACTTGGAGTTGTATGAAATGGTCCAAGTATTGAAAAAATGGTGTCACCACTTGCTTCCCAAAGCATTTGTAGTCTTCACTGACAACCATGCTCTTAGTTTTCTCAATGGGCAAGAGAAGTTAAACCAAAGACACCTAAAGTGGGTTCAGTACCTACAATCTTATACATTCACTATTAAACACAAGAAAGGGACAGCCAATAAAGTTGGTAATGCACTAAGTAGGAGAATAATGACCATGCAGGAGATTCAATTGCAAAGTGTGGGTTTGAGTGAGGGTATGTGCAGGATCATGGTGTGCCAAAATAGGCCCTTAAGTGGCAATGAAATTTCAGAAAAATCAGAGTTATGCAACTTGACATGAAAATTTGAATAAGTTGTGAACATTATTTTTAAAATATGTAAGAAAAGAATATATAGAAAATTGAATGTAGTTTCTAAGCTACTAGTTGCTTTTTGGAAAGAAAAAAATCCTATTTGATGAAAATTTCAAATTTCAATGCAGTGGTACTAAAATTTCAGGAAAAAAATAAGTAGACGTATGTCTGACCACCCTAATCACAATCAAATCTTAATATTTTTTTATAATATTTATAATATAAGTATTAGACTCATGTTCGGATGTGACACATATTTTTTTTTAATTTTTTATGAATTAAATAATTATTTATGATTTTTTTACTACAGCTTTTTAGAAATTCAGAAACTCCTACGTCTGACCACCTTAACTTGGTCAAAACCTTATGAAATTTTATTTTTTTTAGTTTTTCCCTATAGTAGATGAAGCATAGGATGTGACGCATGTTTCGGTTTCAAAAAATGTTATACCATTTGAAAGTTATGAGTGTTTTTCAATCAGTATATCAATCAGGACTATTGTCAAAATTCAATTAGAAAATAAATAATAATTATTTACTAAAGTCAAAATAAGACAAGCCTTATATTGTTGGAAATCTGGGAATGTTCTTACAAAACCCTTTTTGTTTTATCAATTTTGGCTACAAAAAAAGTCGTCAGCCACCAGTGTAAAGTCTGGAAAATCAAGGAATACTGAAAAACACGTTTTTTCAGTTGACTTTCCAGGCTTGTCACTTTCAAGCCTAATACCAAAGCATTCTCGAGCCAAAATTTGAAATTTGAAAATTTGAGTACAAAAATCAGGTATCGGATATCGGATTTTATCCAATATCTGATTTTTGTACAAAAATTTGTGGTCCCCAAAGAATTTCCCTTTGCCGCCATTTATGAAGTAAACTGCCACATGGTAGAAATCTGATATCCAATTAAATCGGATATCACATTTTATTGGTCATATTTTAGAGAGAGAGAGAGAAGGAGAGAGAGAGAGAGAGAGAGAGAGAGAGAGAGAGAGAGAAGGAGAGGGAGAGAGAGAGAGAGGAGAGGGAGAGAGAGAGAGAGAGAGAGAGAGAGAGAAGGAGAGGGAGAGAGAGAGAAGGAGAGGGAGAGAGAGGGAGAGAGAGAGAGGGAGGGAGAGAGAGAGAGAGAGGGGGGAGAGGGAGAGAGAGAAGGAAGGAGAGGGAGAGAGAGAGAGAGAGATTATATGACCCCTAACGACACAATTTGGTGTCTTAAGGGGTCCTATGGTGTCGTTAGGGGTCATATGGTGTCTTGGGACACCATAGGACCCCTTAAGACACCAAATCATGTTGTTAGGGGTCATATTGTGTCTTGCAACCCATAACTATGACCCCTAATGATAGTTTTGTGATATGGTGTCCCATGAACCCTTATGACCTCTTAGGACACCATATGACCCCTAATGGCACCATATTGGGTCGCTTTGGGTCATATTGTGTCCTAAGTGGTCATATTGTGGTATATGACCCCTAACGACATGATTTGGTGTCTTAAGGGGTCCTATGGTGTCGTTAGGGGTCATATGGTGTCCGTAGGGGTCATATGGTGTCTTGGGACACCATAGGACCCCTTAGGACACAATATGACCCAAAGCAACCCAATATGGTGTCATTAGGGATCATATGGTGTCCTAAGAGGTCATATGGGTTCACGGGACACCATATGACCCCTATGGACACCATATGACCCCTAATGACACCATCGGACCCCTTAAGACACCAAATCATGTCGTTAGGGGTCATATTGTGTCCTACGACCCCTTAAGACACAATATGACCCCTAATGTTATGATTTGGTGTCTTAAGGGGTCGATTGGTATCATTAGGGGTCATATGGTGTCTTGTGACACCATAAGACCCCTTAACACACCAAATTGTGTTGTTAGGAGTCATATTGTATCCTACGACCCTGTAAGGCACAATATGACCCCTAACGACATGAATTGGTGTCTTAAGGGGTCCTATGGTGTCCTATGGTGTCATATGGTGTCCCATGAACCCTTATGACCTCTTAGGACACCATATGACCCTTAGTGACACCATATTGGGTCGCTTTGGGTCATATTGTGTCCTAAGGGGTCATATTATGTCTTAAGGGGTCCTATGGTGTCCCAAGACACCATATGACCCCTATGGACACCATATGACCCCTAATGACACAATATGACCCAAAGCGACCCAATATGGTGTCACTAAGGTCATATGGTGTCCTAAGAGGTCATATTGTGTCATTAGGGGTCATATTGTGTCCTACGACCCCATAAGACACAAAATGACCCCCAATGACATGATTTGGTGTCTTAAGGGGTCCTATGGTGTCGTTAGGGGTCATATGGTGTCTTGTGACACCATAAGACCCCTTAACACACCAAATCATGTCGTTAGGGGTCATATTTACACCATAGGACCCCTTAAGACACAATATGACCCCTTAGGACACAACAATATGGTGTCATTAGGGGTCATATGGTGTCCTAAGAGGTCATAAGGGTTCATGGGACACCATATGACCCCTATAGACACCATATGACCCCTAACGACACCATAGGACCCCTTAAGACACCAAATCATGTTGTTAGGGTCATATTGTGTCCTACGACCCCATAAGACACAATATGATCCCTATCTTACAGGGTTGTAGGACATAATATGACCCCTAATGACATGATTTGGGTCTTAAGGGGTCCTATGGTGTCGTTAGGGGTCATATGGTGTCTTGTGACACCATAGGACCCCTTATGACACCAAATCATGTCGTTAGGGGTCATATTTACACCATAGGACCCTTAAGACACAATATGACCCCTTAGGACACAACAATATGGTGTCATTAGGGGTCATATGGTGTCCTAAGAGTTCATAAGGGTTCATGGGACACTATATCACCCCTAACGACACCATAGGACCCCTTAAGACACCAAATCATGTCGTTAGGGGTCATATTGTGTCCTACGACCCCGTAAGACACAATATGACCCCTAATGTTATGATTTGGTGTCTTAAGGGGGTCCTATGGTGTCATTAGGGGTCATATGGTGTCCTTAGGGGTCATATGGTGTCTTGGGCACCATAGGACCCCTTAAGACACAATATGACCCCTTAGGACACAATATGACCCAAAGCGACCCAATATGGTGTCATTAGGGGTCATATGGTGTCCTAAGAGGTCATAAGGGTTCATGGGACACCATATGACCCCTATGGACACCATATGACCCCCAAAGACACTATCAGACCCCTTAAGACACCAAATCATGTCGTTAGGGCTCATATTATGTCTTACGGGGTCGTAGGACACAATATGACCCCTAACAACATGATTTGGTGTCTTAAGGGGTCCTATGGTGTTGTTAGGGGTCATATGGTGTCCATAGGGGTCATATGGTGTCCCATAAACCCTTATGACCTCTTAGGATACCATATGACCCCTAATGACATCATATTGGGTCGCTTTGGGTCATATTGTGTCCTAAGGGGTCATATTGTGTCTTAAGGGGTCCTATGGTGTCCCAAGACACCATATGACTCCTATGGACACCATATGACCCCTAACGACACCATCGGACCCCTTAAGACACCAAATCATGTCGTTAGGGGTCATATTGTGTCCTACGACCCCGTAAGACACAATATGACCTCTAACAACATGATTTAGTGTCTTAAGGGGTTCGATGGTGTCACAAGACACCATATGATCCCTAACGACACCATAGGGACCCCTTAAGACAACCAAATCATAACATTAGGGGTCATATTATGTATCTCTCTCTCTCCCTCTCCTTCTCTCTCTCTCCCTCTCTTGCTCTCCTCCTCTCTCTCTCTCTTTCTCCCTCTCTCCTGCTCTCTCTCTCTCTCCCTCTCCCTCTCTCTCTCTCCCTCTCCTCCTCTCTCTCCCTCTCTCTCTCTCTCTCTCTCTCTCTCTCCCTCTCCTCATCTCTCCCTCTCTTTCTCCCCCCTCTCTATCTCTCTCTCCCTCTCTCTCTCCCTCTCTCTCTCTCTCTCTCTCTCTCTCTCTCTCTCTCTCTCTCTCTCTCTCTCTCTCTCTCTCTCTCTCTCTCTCTCTCTCTAAAATATGACCAATAAAATCTGATATCTGATTTAATCGGATATCGGATTTCTACCATGTGGCAGTTTAGTTCATAAATGGTGGCAACGGGAATTTTTTTTGGGGGACCACATATTTTTGTACAAAAATTGGATATCGGATAAAATCTGATATCCAATTTTATCCAATATCCGATTTTAGTACTAAAAACCAAGAAAAAAAGGGTTTGTGGGCCATTTTGTAGATTCCAATGGCCGACAGTTTGGGTCCAATGTTTTCTGTCGAGGATCACGGGGTTTTAGACAACTAGAGACAAATTTGTGCTTTTGGGAGATTCTTAAAGTGAAAACTTACTTTGTCAATCACGAAGGAGCATATGTGTGGAGGGAAATGGGGAGTAGTAGTCGTCAGAAGTCTAAACGCAAAAGAAAACTTTCAAATGACCAAGTTGAAGTGTATAGAGAAAGAGATAGAGAATGTCATAGGAGGAGAAGACAAGGTATGTTAAATATTGCTAATGTTACTTCAACTAAAGAGGAAATTGAAATTGAAAATGTGCCACAAGTTATTGAAAATGAAAATGTAAATTTTGAAAGTGAAACATGTTGAAAGTGATAATGAAAATGCTCAACATGTGGAAAATTTTGACATAGGAGGTGAAAATGTGGAAAACTTTAACGTTGAAGGTGGAATTTCCTCACCAAGTGAACCATATGTAACACCTAATTACTTTAGAAATGAAGACCCTCTCATGGATGAAAGACAAATTCCAATCCAAGACCTTCAAGAACCCCAAAATGGTTATTTGAAATTGATGAGAACATTATTGTGAATCTTGAAGGCAAGAGGTCAACAAGAACCGTTTGGTTGTGGGCTACAGAATTTTTCAACCAAAATTTTAGCAATAAGACATTGATCAAGCAATGCCAACTCTTTGTTCAATTGCTAAAGATGATAAAGATGAGACCATTGCTAAACAAATTGAAGATTTGTATGAACAAGAAGACGGAGAGAAATTCTATTATTGCAAAAAATCTATTTGACACTCTCAATTCTATTGGAAAGA